>NC_133659.1:301721483-301744375 GCF_037893015.1 Macrotis lagotis | reverse complement strand
TGTTTCTGTATGTACTTGTTATTTCTTCATGAGTTGAGTAATTATTACTATGATTCCCAAGTCTATAGTTCTATCCCTGGTTTTTTTCACTAGCCTAGTCTCATATTGCCAACTACAAATTAGTCATTTCTTAACTGAATATTTCAAAGAAATCACAAATTCACCATGTGCAAAATGGAATTTATAATTCCCCCTAAACTAGCTTCTCCTCCAAATACCTCTCTTTTATAAGAGGACATTATGATTTCTCTAGACACTCATCTGGAATCTTAGAATGATCTTCAACACTACCTTCTCTATCATCTCTCACATAATAATAATAGATGATAATCCCTAGCATTTATTTAAAACTTTGAGGCTCACAAATTACTTTATGTATATATATATATATATATATATATATTCTTATTTTATCCTCAAAACAATTCTTGGAAGTGTTATTGATTCCCATTTTACAGATGAGAAAACTGAGGTAGCCAGAAGTTTGAATGTACACAGAAGATGTCTGAAACCAGATTTGATTTTAGTTCTTCATGACTCCCCTTCCAACATTCTCTCTACTTTGCCAAGCAGATGCCATATCTAATCTATTCGTTGCCAACCCTTGTCAATTGTATCTCTCCAGTTTCTTTCAAATCTGTCCACTTCTCTTCCTTCACTGGCCTCTTATTTAGGCGCAGTTTATCCTCCAATGGACTCTTATAATAGCCTCCTATCATTAAACATTCAGTTTCTAATTTTTCTTTTCTTCAATCTATTCTACGAAGTTGCATAATAATTTTTCTAAAGAATACGTTTAACCATAATACTCTCTGATGAAGACACTTCAGGATCTCCCTTTAGCCTCTAACATTAAAAACACATCCTTCAACTTAACAGGGAAAGACATTCACCAACCAGCTGCAGTCCATCTTTCTCTTCACCTTAACATATTCTGTCCCAACTTTGCCTATTTACTTCTCCCTGAATTCAGTCAGTAAACATTTATTTAACTATATCTGAGAGACTGTGTTAAGCACTGGAAATGCAAATAATAAAGATGCTTCCTGCCCTCAGAAGTCTTCAGTCTAATAGGATTCTACCTCATACATTCTTGCAAGGCTTGGCAAGGGGTGCCATACTTAGATGTACCCACTTGTACCTATCAGACTCTGTGGCTACCTTGTAAGCTCAGTTCTTGTACCATTATATCCTAAGAATTTTGCCTTTCTTGATTCCCTTCATGGTCAACTCCTCCTTAAAGTATCATCTGGTTTTTTGTTATAGTTTCTCTATTCTTCCTCAGTAGACTGCAATATTCCATTTTCATGACCTTCTTCATATTGGTTATTTTTCTCTCAGACAGCAACCAATCTAATTCAGGTCTTTCTAATCTCTCACATGGACAATTAAAATAGCCTCCTAATCAGCCTCTTTGACTCTAGGCTTCTATTCTAGCCCAACTTTCATGATGATATCAAAATAATCTTCATTAAATTGTATGTCTATTCATGTCATTTTCCCTTTAATGCTTCTCTCCTGACTTTATGATGAAGTATATACAAATGCTTTAGCCTAGCACTAAGGCCCTCAACAATCTGGCTCAAACCTCCATTTCCAGATAGCTCAGATTATTCCATCATTCATTCTATGTCCATCATTACTAACTATACCATAAACTTGACATTCGAGCTTCAACCTTTATGCCTTCATATGATTTACATTTCATTGTATTAATTATATTGTTCTGAGCAAATATTATATTACTCCCTGAGAAGAGACAGTCTTAGAGGTTGGGATCTTCTACTTTTTCCTCTGTATTTCCCAGGGCCTGGAACAATATGGTGCATACATTAGGAATTTGTAAATGTTTGTGAAATTAAATTGAATATATTGATTTTTTCCTCTCAAAGTCACACCCAGCTACACACAGACATACAGATACACAGATAAACACACACACACATTTTTGTCCACAATAATCTAATGTTTTATGTAAACTCATTCTCCTTTGGGATAAAACATTTTGAATTCAAAAGGCTGTGACAAGATACTGGACACATTTCTAAACTTGAATGTATGAAGGATTGTGATTTCATCAGTGCAGGAGATTCCTTCCACCAAGACAAACAGCATCCTTTGGTGGAAAAAGTCATAGAGAGTTCATTGGGGTACACAGAGTTTAAGTGTGTTGCCCAAGGGTTGGTGTTCTTAATTTTAGAGTACATTAAAATGTTAACAAGCAATGATTTTCTTTTTAATGTGGTTTTTGTGTCAATGATCTCTCTCTTGCCCAAAATTGTACATTTCCATTTGAGTTCCCATAGGCTGGCCTCCCTGCCATCTCCCTGGCAAGCGTCATTTCCAAATTACTCTACCCTAATATTATTTACCCTGTAAGTGGAAATTCTTAACAATGGACTTTTAAAATTCCATCACTCTTTTCCCATTGGGGACCTGTGTAAAATAATTACTTAATTTGACAGTCTTTGATAGTGAATTCATGTAGAAAATTTGCAACCCAATCAATTAACTCAACAATTTTTATTCAGGAACTTTTCATTATCTCTTCTCATGATTATCTGTCCGTATAGGTCAACTTATAGTAGAAATAAACATTAGGGACTTGCAGAATTGGCTTAAAAATAATGTATATTACTTAGAGCAGCTGGGTGCAATAGTGGATAGTGACCTGGACCTGTGGTCAGGGAGACTTCTCTTCCTGAGTTTAAATCTGCATTCAAAAGCTTACCAGCTATGTGACCCTGGATAAGTTATTTTACTGTTTGTCTCTGTTTCCTCAGTTGTAAAAATGAGCTGGAGAAGGAAATGGCAAACTGCTCCAGAAAACCCCAAATGGGGTCAAGATTTGGACCCAACTGAAATGACTGAACACTACCCACATATCTATATAGTACTTTATGATTTACAAATCACTTTAAATGCATTACCTCATTTGATTCTCATGAAAATCTTGTCATTACAAGTGTTATTATTCCTGTTTTATAGAAGAATAAAAAAAAGGAGAAGGAGAAACTAAGTAATATGGCAAAAGTCATCCAGATCATAAGTTCTAAGGATTGCTTTAAAACTCGGGTCCTTTAACTCTAATGGTTTCCCCACTATATCATGCTGCTTCATTTCAATATATGTCTTCAATTATAATCACTTCATTATTTGAAACGCTGACATGTGAGTGAATGTTGTCTAATCCCAGTGGGAAAAGCTAGGTGAAAGTTATAGAGATGCAGATTTGGGGGGTAATACAGGGGAAAACCTGTTCACAATTGGGTCTTTCTTAAAATGAAAATGGCCACCTGTCATTAGAGGTCTTCAAGCAGAGGATGGATGGCCTCTTGTAGATTTTAAAGAGAGGATTCCTGCATATTGACTAGGTTAGACTGGAAGGATTCTCAAGTATCTTCAAACCCTAAAATTCTGTGATTTGATAGAAGGACCTCACCTTTGTTTCTAACTAATAGGCAATAAATCATGTAAGAAACTGAACTGAATCTAGACAAATATGGCATGAGAAAAGAGGTCAGAATAAATCTGTTTCTTTCCTAAAAGCGATGGTGATAGTTTCAGGCTGTTTATGTACTATAATTTAATATAAAATAGAAATGGGACAAAAAAGAGAAATTATTTTGAAAAGTGACAAAATTCTTGGTCTAATTAATGTTTGCAAAATTCTCAGAGTTCTTACTATCTATGCAAAGAAGATTAAGATAGGAATCAGGGCAGCTGGGTGGCACGGTGAATAGAACACTGGCTCTGGAGTCAGGAGGATCCAAGTTCAAATCCAGCCTTACACACCTAACCCCCTTAGTCACTTAACACCACTACCTTGAAAAAAAGCCTAAAACAAAAAAGAAAGAAAGAAAATGATGGGAATATTTCCTGGATGACTACCAACATTTTGTGAGTTTAGCAACATGGGACTAATTGTCATTTACAACTGTGTTGCATTTTTGCAGCATGAGAAATTCCATTAAATGGATAATTCAGGTCCTCAAATACTACATTCTTTAAATATAACAGTTAAGTGATATTAACGGTAATAGATGTAGAATATTTAACCATCTCTATGCCTTGAATTAGCTTTTTCTTGACTTTTTTTTGTTCATTTGTTTTTAATTGAACCTAAAATTGTGACTGGCATTGCTTTCTAATTTAAATAGGAATTTAGGTAATTAATTGAAAACTACTGCATTTAATGACTGAACAAAATTTTGAGTTTTTTCCACTTGAAAATTTCTCTATTACTTTATAAGTGGATCCTTCTATTAGAGATTTTCACATTATCAGGTTCTAGAACCTGAGTTAAGTTAGAATTATTATATTTCAGTGATGGATGAAGACATTTTTTGGTGCCCTCAGTAAACTTTTAACTGTCACTAATCATAGCTTAAGACTTACTTCCTGTACAAACCTATCTGTGAATACTCCAATCCACAATGATCTATATGTCCTTTTAAAATTTTGACATTAATGGCATTTTATACTGTGCATGTGATTACATTCTGACATATTCTTCTCTGGGTAGATTTTTTTCCATAACATTTTGCAAAATGTTTAATGCAGAGTAGTCTTGTACTTGTCCTCCTTCCTGTGAAGGAGTCTGTTGAGAATGGAATTCGAGGCTGTCCATATTAGAAGGTGGAATACTTTTCAAGAGCCAATAGAGATAGGCTAAAGTCTATAAAAGCTTATCCATTAGGCATGGGAGTATTTTTGAGACAGCAATAAATCAGAAGAACTTAGGATAAATCAGAGTCCAATCAGAAGCAGACCAACAAAGGCTAATATATAGAGTGCAGGATCAAAGATAAGACTGGCTTTTTTTTTTTGGCAATGGTACTAGTCACCAAACCTCTAGGGCAATTGAGAATAAACCATTGCCCACAGGTATTTTCTAACTTGGTTTGGAAAAGCCAATTTCCATGGACAATTTTTAAATGTTATTTTGTGACTTAAGTATGAGCCAATTTCACTGAATCAGTGACTTATTTATAATTAGCAGAATTAATTTGCATAGAAACCATAAACATCATTAGAATTTATTGCTATAGAGACTCCCTAATCTATTTTAAACTATTACTTAATTTAATAAACTCTTTTATTGATAAACTTAGATTTACTGTCATACTCTCCCAGAATGAATGACCACACATTATGAACTGCCAAAGTTTAAGTTAATGAGGTTTCATTGCATGTAAAGAGGAAAGGTATAGTTTCAAATACATGTTGAAGCATATCACTAATTCTCTCAATCTTGCTACCAAGGAGACTTTTGATTATCTGATTTAAAACTCAGCAACAAAGAATTTCGCTCGCTTGGTTTAAAATGAAAAGTCCCTGGAGGAAAAAAAAATCAAGAGGAAAGAATTGTTATGCTCATTGTATTTGGGAGAATTGCTCTCTACTTGGAAGATAAAATCTATAAAACTGAATGGAATGAAATGGATTAATGAAAAGTTGAAGTTATTTCACACTTTCATGAGCAATGCAAAAGAGAGAAGAATAAAATAAAAAAAGATGAAATGTTTCATTTTATAATTATGATATTAAATCCAATTTAACAAACATGTTAGGAATAAAAAGAAATAATTTCAGCTATTAAGGAGCTGACATTCTAGTAGAAAATACAATTTTGTGCTAAATCTCGGAGAGATACGAAATTTAGATAAAAGTTCCTGCCCTCATGGAGATTACAGTCTAGTAGGGAAAAAAAAAATACTTAACCAGTAAATATGGAATGGAAGGCCATTATCAGCAAGGGATAAAAGTAAGGGAAGGGAATTAAGAGCAGGAGATCAAGAACCAAAGATGAGTGATTAGCTTGGGAAAAGACTTGAAAGAACTACATATATAAATATGCCAGGGGATGGGAGTGTTCAGTTTTGACTGAATATAGAGAGAGAAAGGGTGTTGTTGCTAGATCATGTAGATCCCAGAATGTTAGCAAGACAATGGGGAACTACTGAAGATTTCTGAACAGAGGAACACTATTTTACCCCCCTGAGGTAATGGTACTAAGTGACTTGCCCAGGGTCACACAGTAAGTATCTGAGACCAGATTTGAAGTCAAGTCCTCCTGATTCCAGGGCTTGTGCTTTATCCACCTGGCAGCCTCCTATTATTTAAAGTAATATTCTTAGATTACTATTCTGGTGAAATAGAAATGAAGGAGGCTTAAGATGTGAAAACTTGTTAGGTGTGTGTTGAAATAATGCAGGTAAGTTTTAGCAAGGGTAGTGGAAATGAGATGAGTGGATAGATATGAATAACGTTTCAAAACTGGAATCAAGTTCTGGTAAATGGTTTGAATATGAAAAATATTAGAGAGGAAGGAACCAACCTCAAAGTTGGCAAAGATGGAATATAGGATGAATGGCAGTCTCACAAACAAATTTGGTAGAGAAAAAGTGTAATATATTTAGGGGGAAAAGATGCACTCATTTTAGATGTGTTGAACTTGAGGTGTTGGGGGGCCATTTCAATGGTCATATAACAGAGGTACCCTGAGAACATGAAACTGGAAGAGACTTGAGAACATCTCTATTCCCACCTTCTCATCTCATAACTGAAGATGATGTGGTCTGGAGAGGTTAAGGCAGTTTTAAGCAGGTGGCAGAGCTAGAATTGGAATTCAAGCCCTCCGACTTCAAACCCAGCATTCTTTCCACAACACCATGCTACATTCTGAACAGAAGGAGCTAAGAAGAAAGATCAGGACCAGAGAAACCAACTGAAGAGTGGTCTGTTAAGAGGTAGACACTGAAGTCATGATGAAATTGCCGAAAGTTTACATAGAAGAAAAAAATGGACCAAGAACTGACCAAAGGGGAGCGCCCACTTTAAGGGATGATAGAAAGGAGAGTGATGAACTAGCAAGGGAAAGAGGTGTGATTAGAAAGGTAGCAGGAGACTGGAAAAAAGCATGGTGTCTTTGAAGCAAAGGAAAGAGAGGTTACATATTACATGTGAGTGAGGAGTCAGAAAGGCCCAAGTTCCAATTCTGACTTTTACATTGTATGACCAGGGATAAGTCATTTAGTTTCTTTTAGTCTCATTTTTTTTCTTCTTTAAAATGGGAATAATAGCACCTAACCTCACAGAATTAATGTAGAAATCAAGTTAAATGATATTTGTCAATTGCTTTGTAAACCATTTTTATTGTAAATTATTATGATTATGATTATTTTGAGGAAGAGGAGGAGAAGGATGTGGTGAATAGGATTATAAAACTAGAATATTTAAGAAGATGCAGATTGGAAGGAAATTGATGGATCTGGTGATCAGGAGAAAATGTTATGAATGACATGAGAAGATGCTATGAATATCAAATTTATTAAGCATCCGATAAAGATAAACAATAATTAATAATCACTGAATCATATTTAAAATTATTTCTCCGTCATTAAAATATGCCTTTTGAAAGTGCTGTGATATTTGGAAAGTCTGCCTAATTTTTGAAGATGGAATTTGTCAGTGCTCTGAAAGGTGGAAGGAAATGATCAGTCCAAGCAGAAAATACTTGTGTAACCTGATTGTTTCATTCATGGTGCCACAACTCTCCCTTATGTAAACTCCAAAATACTTTCAAATGGAAAAGAAAAAGATCCTATACTTGTCAGAGAGGAGATCTGTTCTTTACCTAAATCAATCTGTTTCAATCATTAAATGAAATACTATATTTGAACATTTGGTTAAAGTAACTGGATGAAGTACCATGGAAAGAAAATAAAGATTTTTCTTTTTCAATAAAAGCCAATACAGTGGATTTGGATATGTATGGGGATGTTAAGAGTTTAATTTATCCCTCTGTCCACTCCATGAGAAAGAAACTATTACTTGATTCATACTAATGAATATTTTTCTATTTAATTTAAATATCTAATATACAAATGTGGTATCAACTGTGGGATCAATTACTACTTCCTGGTCTTTTATGAACATCATTTTTTTTTAGATTTTTACAAGGCAAAAGGGGTTAAGTGGCTTGCCCAAGGCCACACAGTTAGGTCATTATTAAGTGTCTGAGACTGGATTTGAACCCAGGTATTCCTGACTCCAGGGCTGGTGCTCTATCCACTGCACCACCTAGCCACCCTGAATATCCTTATTCATAAACATCCTGAAAGGTTGTCAAGTGTGATGACAAAGGAAACATATCACCTAGACACCAGTTTTGATTAAATTCTCCAGATTATCTGGATCAATTGATTATAAATCACTAAAATAGTGAGTTTCCCCAAATGTGAATTTTCCAAAGCATAGAATGAAGCCCTGAGACAAAAATTGTTTAAATTCCTGACCCACAGTACTACATGGTATAGTTGATAGTGTGCTATGGGGGGGGGGGGGGGAGACCTGTAAAAGGTTTATCAGACAAATTAACACTTCTGATTTCATCACTAGATGGCAAAATGAATACAGTATTAGATCCGAATTCAAGAATGGTTCAAATTTGAATCCTGCCTCAGATAACAACTAGCTGTGTGACCCTGGGCAAGTCAATTAACCTGTTGGTTTCCCCATTTATCAAATGAGGCTAACCACAGCATCTATCTCATTTGTGACCATCAAATTGCTTTGCAAACCTCAAAGTGCTGTATAAATTCTAACTACCATCTTCTTCATATCTTTGGGGAAGTAAATCATGCCCAAGAGCCTACAGCTTCTATTTCTTTTTTTTTTTTAAGATTTTTCAAGGCAATGGGGTTATTATCAAGTGTCTGAAGTCGGATTTGAACCCAGGTACTCCTGACTCCAAGGTCAGTGCTCTATCCACTGCACCATCTCGCCGCCCCTACAGCTTCTATTTCAAGTAATATGGGGGTGACTAGTAAAGAAGGAACTGAAGCAGCCAAATGAAATCAGTTTTTATAGAAATCACCAAGAAAAATTATTTAAATGGTTATATCAAAACTATATTACATTTTAAAAATAAAAAAGCAACCCTTTTAAGAAATGGATTGGTTTAGCAAACATAAGGAAAAGCTTCCATTCTTGGAAACTACATGAGGAAAAAGAGTGACCTTGATGGGCTTCATCTTTTTTTCCTGAACAATAGCAATCTCAAACTAGATCACTGACTTATGTTCTTACAATCTGGAAAAGGACTGCTTTGAGATGATCAAGCCCAGATTCTGTTAGAATCACGAACCTATAAAAGCCCAGACAAATAGTCATTCAGATTCATAGGATGATCTCACAGTGTTCTTTTAACTTTATAATCCCATGAGTCTCACAAGAAAACCAAACCAATGGGACCTAGTTGCTCCTTTGGCCAATTGTATGGAGAGCTTCTCTCTAGGCATCAACATCCTCCTTCCTTATTCCCTATGAGCTACTTAAGGGCAGAGACTTTGTTTTAATCATTCTTTTTTGACCTAGCGCAGTACCTGGCCATAGCAGGAGATTAATCAATTCTAGTTGATTAATTGATTGAGTCAAATGATTCTGGGGTATATTACTAATCTAGTTTCATTTTATATTTAATATTCTATGGACTACTGACAGGAGGATAAATGATTTCCTTTCTATTTAAAAGAAAAACCCTGAAAGCATTGGGATGTAATTTGAACTTTTACAGGTTTACCAAAAATATCTTCAAAACTTCAGTATTAGGCCACTTAATAAGATATGTTCCTCACCCGATTGTCTAATGATTTTTGATTTCTTTTTCTAGAGTTTTATATTATTAAAACTTTTAATTCCATGTACCTTTGAGATTATGAGTATTTGGTAGGAAAACATTTATTTAAAATTTTATTAAATGTTTATAGATCAATACTATTACCAAGGGATTATGGGATATAGATTTGTCTGTTATAATACTATGGTTTCAACAAAGTTTATATGTTTAATTCTTTTTTTTAAGGTTTTTGCAAGGCAAATGGGGTTAAGTGGCTTGCCCAAGACCACACAGCTAGGTAATTATTAAGTGTCTGAGACCGGATTTGAACCCAGGTATTCCTGACTCCAGGGCTGGTGCTCTATCCACTGCACCACCTAGCCGCCCCTCTTAAGGCTATTTTAAGATTTTATTGCAATATAGGCATTTCTCTTGTGCAATTATGTAATTGTGTAATTATAGCTGCTTAATAATGTCTTCCAAGGTCTTTGGTAACTGCTCTATTTTGCAACCTGTTGCTATAGATTGTAGTAGTTTTACCGATTCCTTGAATAAACTGCATTAATCACTAAATTCTAGTCTTAAAGGGTAACCCTTGAGATGGCCATGATACATGTATTATCTTAATTTTTTAAAATGTATATTTTTGCTAGATTTTTGAGCTATGATCTGTCATCTTCCCTCCCAATCTCACATTAGAAAAGATATATATATATATATATATATATATACATGTATGTATGTATATATATATATATATGTATACGTGGAAACATACAACACATGCTTCCATTTTTCAATCCTTTCTCTGGAGGTTGATTTTGTAGTTGATTATGAATAATCATATTAATAGAATAGTTTAGTCATTCACAGTTACTTCAAACAATATAACTGCTAGTATATTCAAAGTTCACATTTCAGCTTAGTCTTTCCATGATTTTCTAAACCTAATCTGCTCATTATTTCTTATTGCCCAAGAACATTCCATCACAATCTTATACCATAACTTATTCAATCATTTCTCAGTTGTTGGACATACACTCAATTTCCAGTTCTTTGCTACTGCACAGAGAGTTGCTATAAATGTTTTAGAATATATAGGTCATTTTTTTTTTAATCTTGGGAAACAGACCTAATAGTGGTATTGCTGGGTGAAAGGTTATATACAGTTATATACAGTTTCATAACTCTGGGCATACTTCCAAACTGCTTTCCAAAAATGATTAGAACAAATCACAATTCTACCAACAAAGTATTAGTGTACCAATTATTTTCCATCACTCTTCCTGCCTTTCTCATTTTTCTCTTCTATCAATTAGTCAATATGAAAGTTGTGAGAGATCTCAGAATTATTTTGATTTGCATTTCTCTAATCAATAATGGTATAGAGCATTTTTTCATATGACTATCCCCAGCTTTAATTTCTTCCAGAAACTGCCTATTCATAGATTTTTAACCATTTATCAATTGGGGAATAACTCATATTCTTGTAAATTAGACTCAGTGCTCTATATATTTGAGATATGTGATATTTATTCAAGAAAATGGTCATTACTTCCCTCTCTCCCTATCTACTTTGTATTAATTTTGACTACATTTGCTTTTACAGATTTAGCCAAAATTAGCATTTTGACGTTCTACAATGTTCTTGTTTTCTTGTTAATTTATAAATGTCCTTCCCTATAAATCTGAAAAGCAAAATGTACAATGCTGCTCTAATTTATTTTTGATATCTAACCTTTATGTCGAAGTCATGTGTTCTTTTTTATTATCTTGATTGACAGTGTAGGATATTGGTCTATAACTAGTTTCTGCAGACTGCTTTGCAATTTTACTACCAATTTTATTTCTTTATCAAATAGTGAATTCTTATCCCAAAAGTTTGGAACTTTACATCTATCAAACCTAAGGTTATTATTGTCATTTACTTTGGTCTAAAGTATACCTACTCTATTTCACTGTTTCACCATTCTATTTCTTAACTGGCACAAGATAAAATTTTGAAAATTACTGCTTTATTAATAGACAAGATCTGGTATTCCTACATAACATTTCTTTACATTTTTTTCATTGATTCCTTTGATATTTATTTTTCATTTTTCCAAATGAATTTTGTTTTATAAGTGTGATAATTTTTTGGCAGTTTAATTGGGATGGCATTGAATGAATAGATTATTTTAGGTAAAATTGTCATCTTATTATATTAGTGTTGTCCACTCATGAACAATGGATATTTCTTCAATGATTTAAATCTGAATTTTTCCTATACAATGTTTTAAAATTATGTTCATATAATTTTTGTTTTCTTTTTCTGGGCAGGTATATTTCAGGCTATATTACACCGTCTATG
The DNA here is from genome assembly GCF_037893015.1 of Macrotis lagotis. Taxonomy (NCBI): domain Eukaryota; kingdom Metazoa; phylum Chordata; class Mammalia; order Peramelemorphia; family Peramelidae; genus Macrotis; species Macrotis lagotis. The sequence continues at coordinate 301,732,403 of NC_133659.1, read as the reverse complement.
GTTATTTTAAATGAAGTATCTCTTACCATCTCTTTTTGCACAGCTTTGTTGGTAATAGATAAAAATACGAATGACTTATATGGGTTTAATTTTATATCCTGCTACTTTGCTAAAATTATAGTTTCAATTAATTTTTAGTTGAACCTGTAAATTGTCCAAGCATACCATTATATCATCTGTAAAAGGGATAGTTTTATTTACTCATTATCCATTCTCATTCTTTTCTTTTTTCTTTTATTGTCATTATTTGCATTTCTAGGACAATACTGAATAATAGCAGTAATAATGGAAATCCTTGCTTTACTCTTGATCTTAATGGAAAGGGTTCTACAAGTTTGTCCCCATTACATATAATTCTTGCTAATGATTTTATGTACATGTTTCTTTTATCATTTATACTTATGTTTTTAAGTGTTTTTTTTTAACAGGAATGAGCATTGTATTTCATCCAAGCTTCTTTTTCATCTATTAATATAATCTTGGTTTTTATTGATTTTGTTCTTGCTACCTGGTTTTCCTCATATCAAACCAGTCTTATATTCCTGGTATAATTCCCACTTGGTCACAATAGATATATTTTTTGATATATTGTTATAGTCTCCCAGCTAATGTTTTATGAATTTTGTATCAATATTTGTTAGTGATATTGGTCTATAATTTTCTTTCTTTCCTTTTACTCTTTCTGGGTTAGGAATCCTAAGTTTGTTTTATAAAAGGAGTCAGTAAAACTCCTTCCTTACCTATTATTTCAAATAATTTATTTAATACTGAAATTAGTTGATCTTTAAATGTTTGGTAGAATTCACTTGTAAATCCATCTAGTCCTGAAGCTTTTTTTTTCTTAAGAAAAACATTTATGGGGTTGCTAGGTGGCACAGTGGAGAGAGCACTGGCCCTGGAGTCAGGAGTACCTGAGTTCAAATCCAGCCTCAGACACTTAATAATTACCTAGTTGTGTGGCCTTGGGCAAGCCACTTAACCCCATTGCCTTGCCAAAAACACCTAAAATTTTACTTATTGCCTGATGTTCAATTTCTTTTTCTAAAATGAGTTCCTTTTAGATATTCTATTTCCTCTTTTGATAATCCAAAATTTTAAATTTTTTCAAGTTTAAATTTTTAAGTATATTTCCATTTCACTTAGATTGTTAAATTTAGTGGTATAAAATTGGGCAAAATAACCTTTAATAACTACTTTAATTTTATCATAAGGAGTAAGGTATTCATGTCTTTCAACTTTGATACTAGTAATTTTATTTATTTTCCTTTAAAAAAACATTTTAGCCAATGATTCATCTATTTTATTTTTTTTTAACAAAGTCAGCTTAGTTTTATTTGTTAATTTAATGGTTTTCTCTCATTCAATTTCAATTATCTCACTTTTGTTTTTCAGGATTTTCAGGATTTTCAATTTGGTGTTTAATTGGGTATTTTTAATTTGTTCTTGTTCATGTTTTTAAAAATTGCATTCTCAAATAATTGATCTGTTCTTTATTTCATTGATGTAAGCATTTGATTATATACATTTTCCTCTGATTACCAGTTTTGTTGTATCCCATAAGTTTATTTATTCGTTTTATGATTGTTCTTTGACCCACTGATTAGTTTTCAAGTAATTTTTAATGTTTTCCTGGCCCTCATTGAAAATATTTTTATTGCATGGTGAACCAGAAAGAATATATTTAATATTTTTACTTTTTGTCGTTGACTATAGGTTTTTATGCCTTAATACACTGTCAAAAGAACCTTAGTTTGGGATGGCAAGGTGGCAAGCTGTGTGGCCTTGGGCAAGCCACTTAACCCCATTTGCCTTGCAAAAAAAAAAACCAAAAACAAAACAAACCTAAAAACAAAAAACAAAAAAGAACCTTAGTTCAATTAATATAATATATAATATATATAATATATAATGTAATTAATATAATATATAATATATAATATAATATATCTGTACAACTTAATCATTTTTTCAAGGTTTCTTTGTCAACACATTGCTAGTTAGATTCATTTCTGTTTAGTCTGTGGATGTCAGCAATAGCGGTTCTTTGATTCTTGTATCTTAGCTGTTTTATAGGCTCTATACTAAGTTGGCTAGATTTGAGAAATCCAGTGGGGTGTGTATATATTTACTATTCCTAATACTGCTTAGTGAGATGATGTATTTTAATTTTTAAGGTATTTCTAAGTTTTTAACTAATTTATTATGATATTCTCCCTTTTCTAACCTTTTTTTTAAATAAGTGGCAATATCTCTATAGATACTTGCAGTGATGGGATTTGCTTTACAGCAATTGCACGATTTGAATCAATTTGTATCTGAAATTGTTATTTTTGCATGTTTCATATTTTTGTAATTCCCCTATTTCTAAGTTTTGCTAGCACATAATCATGCTCCTGATAATTCCCCCCCCCTTTTTTGTTGTTAATCCACCTTACTCAGTTTTGTTGGTTTTACTTTTGGGATTTTTTTTTGGACATTGACTTTTTTTCTCTTTTCATCATCAACTAATAGGGAATTCTTAAATAGACTCAGTTTTGTTAGTTCTATATATATTTTTGATTTTTAAATATCTAATTTTCAATATGTTTTCCTTTGCAGTTTTTAGGATTCTATTAATTTTCTAGTCTTATTTATTATGCATTTATTTCATTGATACTATATTTTTTCGTTTAAAAATGTTTTCAGAGACATGAACTTTCTTCTGAGGAATGCTTTAGCTGATAGCTTTTGTATTATTGGTTCACTCTTTATTAGAGTTGTTCCTTATTTCCATGTTGCTGCTGTTGCTTCTTTTCCTACATATTATCTATTCCTCCATTTAAAACAGTATAAATTGTTTTATTTATTTATTTGAATTGCTATGTTTAATGTAAAACAGTTTGGAAAGAATATTTTTTATCATATTCCTTTAACATTTGTGATTTTTTTGGCCTAAAACATAATCAGTTTTTCTAAAAACATCATGGAATGACTAAATACTTTTAATATTTCCATTCATAAATCATTATACATTGAAATACCTAATCTGTTTAGTTACACATGTCATTCTTTATCTTTGTTTTATCTAATTCTGAGAGCTAGTTTTTATACACTTAGAGATTATACCATTCAGTGAATATATATTTAGCAGTATTATTTTTTCACTGTCTATGGTGCCTTTATCATAATATAATTTCCTCTTTTGACAGAATTACTTTTTTTGGTTTATCGGAAATCATGGTAGCATCTTGGGGCGGGGCAGTTGTACAGTGCAAATAAAGAGCACTGGATTTGGAATCAGAAAGCTTGAGTTCAGATCTAACACTTAGCACTTGTGTGACCTTAAGCAAGTTGTTTAATCCCCTTGGCCTCCTGAGTTTCCTTATTTCTAAAATAAGAAGGTTGCATTAATGAACTTTGAATTCCTTTCTGGTTATAGAACTAAGAAGATTCTATTGCCATTCTGCCTTTTAGAAACATGAGATTTTGTTTCATGACATAATTTTCAATCTGTCTTGAATATTTTAATGGAAATATTTAATAAAAAAATAAATCAGAACTTATTTTTTGAAATTAATCTTGTTTATTCCCTGATTTCTTCCCACCATCTTCATACCCATTTTTATATTAAACAAACAGTACCTTAGTGCAAGTTCCTTCAGTTTTTTTCTATCCATATTTTTCTCTCAATCTATCCCAACCTTCCTTTCCTCCCTCCTTTTTTCTGTCACTTTCCCCTGGCTTTGCCCTATTTTTCAGCTCTAGAGAGAGCATTAACCAACTACTCCCTATCTTCATAAAGTCTATTGATTTTTATAGAATTTATTTACCATTTATGGACTTGGTGATTTTATGGTGTTTTTCCCCCTCTCTGGATCCTTATTAATTTGGTTTTCAGTATACAAGATTTGTCCTTGCTTCTAACACACACACACACACCTATTAGGATGATTACAGGTAACTTTGCTTTGCCTTCCTTCTCTGTCTCTTGTCTGTCTTTCGCATTTTTTTGGAAAATATTAGCTCAAGGAATATTAATGAAGGATCTATTTGGGATATAGTGGGAGTGCTCCATAATCTAAATCTGGGAGGATTCATCCAAGCTCATTGCCTTTTCTTGTCATCTATCCCTCATGGAACTGTGACATCATCCTTTGGGCATATATTTCTCTGTTCATTCTCTCTGAGCTGTGCACTCCTAGGTTAGCATTCACATTTTTCTCTAGTACACAATAATTCCATGAAGTACCGCTTAGAGAACCTATTTTTCCAAGCTCACTTTTGACTGATATTTGATCCTTTTAAATAAATTTTCTTTGAATAATTTACTTGCTCCATATCCTGCTTACTTCTGTATCCTTTTGAAAGGATGCCTGAAATATCTATTTGTCAAATTTTCATTATTTTGGGATACAAATTAATTTTTCAAAATAGTATATTGTTTTTCCCTCGATTTATCATAATCCTATGCTATTAAGAATGACTTCCTTCATAATCTGTGAAAATTTTTATTTTCATGATTGCCTATGATATCATCATCTTCTGTATATCATCATCTAAATTACAATCCTGACCACAATTATCCTTATTTCTCATTTCTATCTCCCTCAATCTTCCTATCCAAAAGTTTCAAACAAACATGACCTGGCTTTTTCATTGTAACCTCTAGTATGCTTGTTTTATAGGTAGTAAATTTGCCTTCATCTTAAATCTTTTTGTTTCTCACTCAAGTCTACTATTATGACTCAAACTGGCTTTCCCCTAATGGCAGAGCCTCCCTGAGCACTCTTTCCAGTTCTGAATGTCCCTTTACTCATTCTCTTTGATGTATTGGTAGATATATGGGAGTTGGTATGCTCACTGCCCCCCATTAACACTTCTAGGTTCCTCCACTACCTCCAACACTCAAAAACTCTTATTTTGAGTTTCACCTTATTCATTTTGGCTACTCAATCAGAATCCTGCTAACTCTTGTCTGTAGAACCCCTGAATGAGGAAGACGTTACCTGGCCCACTATTTTTTTTCTCCATCCCAGATTCTTTCTTCAGACAGCCCCAATGTTGATGGAGGTGATTAGAACAGCACGTGATGATGGAAATTAAATAAATCATAGTGACTCCATCTTAACACTCAATTCTGGAGCCAGCTCAGTTCTCTTTCTAGTCAATTAAGGGTCTAGTCCAATTTCTGTCTTGTGGAATTGTGAATTGGACTTTATTGCATTTTTTGAACCTAGCTCTGTGTGGATAGAAAAATGGACCACTTCTATCTGTGGCTGATTAGAGACCCTCAACTAAGGACCAGAAACCCAGTCAGATGCAAAGATTGATACAAGGAGTTTTCTCACAATTCTACATCTCAAGTAATCCATATGTCCTATCTGTAAACTGTAATTTTTGGAGGGGAGGAGGACAACTCTTTTTTCTGATTTCAGGGAATCGCACTTGTTCTCTCTCCTGACAACCGGGAAAGTCCCTAATCTTTCCTCCAATTAGAAATCAGATTTCCTAATTTTTACCCTGGTTAACTATTTTACTTTAATTATTTGGTCTTTTTTGACTAATTGTTTTTAATTTATAAAAAAAAATCCGTTTCCCCCTGTATTTGGAGTGTAGTGTTAAAACTGAGGAAAGTGATCAGCCCAGATTTGTTAGGCAACTGGCATACATTATTTAATAAATTGATATGGTATGAAGCTTAAACTTTTGTTTTTCTTGGTAATTTTATTTTTCACTTACCACAACATTCATATTGACTCTCTCAGATATTCTAACCATTCAGTTCCTCAACTTCTTCACTTCTCATGAGCTATTTCTCCATAGCTACACACAAAGATGATTGTACCTTTGACCTCTGTCATCATCCAAAAATCATCTCTATCTTCAAGAATTCCAAAATCCCCTGATCTGGTCATAACCTTCCTCTTTATTTATATCATGACTTCCAATCTCTTGAATGCTCAATTCTGTCCTATGCCATCTCCCCTATACTAACTTCTCTTTCCTCTTTTCACCATCTTGACCCATTTATGAATCAATTCAATTCCAAACTGCCCTCCTGTCTTGAATCACTAAACCTCTTTATTATATCATGAATTATTTCCAGTCATGTCTCAGTCTTATATCATGCCCACTAATTCACCTCCTTTCCTCCTAAATGTGTGTTAATCAATAAAGATCGAGAAAATCATACAACTGCTCCTACTGGTCCACTAGAAATTCCTATTTTACTATATCAACTGGGCTCTCACTCTTGGAAGGCTTTCCTAACATATCCCTTGTTCATCAACTATCTCACTTATTCACAGAGGATCTTCCAAATATTTTCACCCCTTTTCAAATCTTTTCTAGTTCCCCTCACTGCAGTATCTCAGCTAAGAAACTTATCTCATTTTACAGAAAATAATTTGGTCCATTTTCCATTAGTTTCCTCTTCTCCTCTCTTCCTCATCTTCTATTACTGAGATGCCTTCTGCAACTCTCCTCCTGCACCCTTGTCTCACATGAAGGCCTCTTAAAAGGTCTTGAAGATAGAGGGTAGGTGATGACAAAGGTCTTACTCCTTTGCCAAGGCTAAGCCCCTCTTTGTTCAAGTGATCCCATTCCATCCTGTATCCTCCAATATATTGCCCCCTCTGGCTTTCACTAATTTTCAATCACTCCCTGTCTACTGACTTATTCCCTACTGCCTACAAATATACCCATGTCTCCTCCACCCTATTTAAACCCTCTTTGATCCTTCTATTCCTACATCTGTTATACCCTTTACGGTTGAACTCTTCCAAAATGTCATCTACAATAGGCACCTCCATATTCTCTCCTCGACTGCAATAGTTTATTGTTGTATCTGCCTGTTTCAAATCTCTTTATACTCCAATCCAGCTTTCATTTAACCATTAAAGTGATTTTCCTAAGTTCATATTAATGTATATGATAATATAATAAATAAAACATAATATAAATGGTAGTCAGTCAGTGACTGCCTACTGCTTCCAGGATCAAATATAAAATGCTCTGTTGGGCATTCAGAGCCCCTTTTCCATTCTTTTTACACCTTACTCTCTAAACACTCATGTGTCAGTCTAATGATACTGTACCATAAACAAGATTCCCCATCTCTTGGTTCCAGACATTTTCTCTGGCTGCCTGCCATGCCTAGGAGGCTCTCCTACCTATATCCAACTACTCATCACCCTGGTTTACTTTTAAGCCCAATTAGAATACCATCTTTTATTGGAAGTTTCCCCCAACCCCTTTGAATTCTAGTGTCTCTCCTCTGTTCACTATTTCCTATTTAATTCTCAATAGAGCTTTCTTTGTACATATTTGTCTACATACTGTCTCTCCCAGTAGATTGTAAGTTTTTTGAGAATGATATCCTCCCAGTGCTTAGTACTGAGTCTGGCCCATGGCAGGGGCTTAAAAATGTTTCCTGATCAACTGATTTTGTAATTTTTAAGTTTGATTTTGATATTTCTTCGTGAGTTTCACTTAGATTTCTTTGTTGTTCTGTATACTACATTGAGCAGTCCTTTGTCATTTGCTTTCAATTTTTCTCTAAGATTCCAAAGTATAATATTTAAATTTTTTCATCATATTTTTCTTAATGACCTATAATTCTTACATTATTTCTTGAAATTCTATCTTCAAATTCACTACTTAAGTTTTATAGACACATTATGTGTTATTTCATTTTCACTGCCTTTGGCTGTTCAATTCATTCTTCTTCTTCTGTCTCTATATTTTTGCTTGCTCTCTTTGGCACAGATGTTTTGTAAAGTGTCACTGTCATTTATTATTATTATTATTATTATTATTATTATTATTATTATTATTATTATCATTATCATTATTTTGTGGGGCAATAGGGTTAAGTGACTTGCCCAAGATTACACAGCTAGGAAGTATCAAGTTTCTAAGGTCCCATTTGAACTCAGGTCCTTCTGACTCCAGGACTGGTGCTCTATCTACCATGCCATCTAGCTGTCTCCGCTATTTATTTTTAATTATTTACTACCCATCAGAAATATTGATTTCATTTTATATTTTCAAATATTTTATATTTTAAATTTCATCTGTTAATATTTTGAATTCTTTGAGTCATTCTATTTTTATTTCTAGGAGTCTCAAAGAATATAATGTAATATTTTCATCTTTCTTGGATGATTGTGATTCATTTTTAGGCTGTATACTTGTTTATAATGATCCTGAAGGTCTTTATCAAACAAACTATAGTTCTTCTTTCAAACATATTTTTAAAATGCTTAATGTTTCTACTCATTATTAGCTAATGTTGAATCAAATATAGCATTATGATGCTCCTCCTACAACCTCTCCTTTCCTATTCTTGATTCTCTCCAGGCCATTACAGTTGGATGAGATCTGTGACTCTTAAGTGTGGGTCACTGTAGCTGGGAAACTTATTACATCTGATACAGTGTGTAATCAGGAAGGTCTACATTAAAATCCCACCTTAAATATTTATAAGCTATATGATCTTAGGGAAACCTCAATCTATCATCTATAAAATAAAGTTGCTGGATTTCTCATCTTCTAAAACCCCTTCAAACTAATATATATATATATATATATATATATATATATATATATATATATAACCTTTGATCCACCTTCCTCCATCCTATTCTTCTAATATCTAACTTCCTTTCAACAGTTTTCTTTCTTTCCATTTTTAAGTTGGTCTTAGGGCCTAGTTTGATTCATGAGTCAACTTCATTGCATGGGACAGAAGGTCCCCAAGACACTGTTGAAAGGAAATGGTATTTTTGGAGCCGGACTTCTTTTTTAATTTCGTTTCATTACTCTTGCCAACTACCTGCTTCCTCCAGGACTTTATTAGAGAGCTGTAAGAGGACCATAGCTTTAGATCCATTTTTGACCCAGACATCAACTTTCTTCTACCTTAAGATTTCTCTCAAAATTGGTTAGGGTCTCGGCCTCCAATGCTGTGATCAGGGGTAGAAATAAAGACTTGTTCAGGACAATGATACAGACAATCCTCCATGGTTGGGCCCCTCTTCACTGGTCTTCACTCTCTTCTACCTTTCCTCCTGCCCAAACCTCACTACTGGTCTGATTCAGAGAGCTCACCATCATTGGTTAGGTTGGAATACTATCATAGGGTTAACTTTGAAAACTCTACTAGTAATAGTTCCTAGGGACTAAAAATAATTTCAGTTATGTTAGAGGAGCTGTTGGCATCACAGGGATAAAAATGGAAGAAAGAAACTACAATAATAATCCTCAATTATTTGATCTATAAAAATTACCTTGTACTGATTTAATTTCTTTTCTTCCTGTCATTAGTATTGCATTGTTGCTTGTCTTTCTTGTTCATTTTAAGTAGTAAGAGTTGAATTCAGGCCTCAGTTACTTCCCACTTGTCTGGATTCTCAGATTGCCTCCTTTTGAATTTTAAAAAGAAGAAAACTGAGACCCCAGGGAAATGACAACTCAAAACTCACAGAGGAAGGCTTATTAAATGCCTATGGAAATTCAGGCTAAGGCTAAACTCACCGCAGAGGGTTTGTGTGAAGGCCAAATTAAACCACTTATCAAAACCAGAAAAGACTTTAAAGATCACGTTGTTCAACACTTTATTTTAGAGAAGAAAAAAACAGACCCAATCAGAGTGGGAGCAAAGGAGTAGAACCAAATTTCCTTAAATCTCATAGTCCTGTGCTATTTCAATAAGCTTGTAAAAATTTGGGTTTATGAGACATGAGTTAGGTTTATTCTTTTTTTTTAGGCCCTTCCCTTATACTGGTCCCTTGTCAAAGTAAGGAAAGAAAAAAAAATTAAGGCAATGCAATGAAGCTTAGTCCTTCCTGGACATCCCTAAATCCATTGCCAGAGAAAATAGTTCAAAGGTCTCCTCTGAAGAAAAAAGGAATTTTTCTTCTCCAGCCTTCTTAGGGTAGGAAGTGAATTACAAACCTTTACCTAACCTCCCTCCTCCCCTTTACATAGAAGCCAAAGATATCAGGGCTCAAACTCATTCCATTTCCCTAGGAGACTGGATCTTGTTAGCTGATCTCTACTCCCTTCCCTGCGCTATAAGCAGCACCTTTCACAGGTTTGATCCATTCTCCCCATCCTCTCACCAAGCTAGGTCTTGCCTTCTTTCTTAGTGGATTATCTATGTGCTATCTATGCCCTTTAAATTTTCTATTCAGGAGCAAATTGTCTGTCCTAGGACAAAGCCCCTATCCCTTGACCTATTTTCAATTTTTGATGCTTGCAAGGCAATGGGGCCAAGTGATTTGCCCAAGGTCACACAACTAAGTATTAAGTTTCTGAGGCTGGATTTGAACTCAGATCCTCTTGACTGTGGGACCAGTGCTCTATCTGCTGTGCCACCTAGCTGCCCCTGTCCCTTGACTTAGTTCTGAATTGAACGACAGCTCCAAAGACATAGAAAGTCAAAAATTCAGAATCTTTGCTGGGTTCAAGGAATTTTATGAAGTAATCCTATTTAGATTAAGGCAAATAATTAAAGGCCAGGGAACTACTGAGGAGCACATTGAATCTGATTTATTTGGATGTAATATCCTAACAACTGGATAGGCACAAGAACAGAAGAATACATCAGAATTTCTCTCTGCAACTTCGGTCATGCAGTTGGGTGTATTTTCAATTTGGGAAATAAGCCAAGAGTGAGTGGATCCTGAGACAATGTGAAAAATGTTCTGGGGCTCCAGGGGCTGAGCCGCCTCCAGTGGTGGCAGCCCTGTGGACCAGACTAAAAAATAAAGAGAGGGCTTTGGACCTACAATTCAGGGAAAGGGGTACCAGATGGTAAAGTGATTTCTTGCTAGCTAAGAGAGTAGATGGGAAACCCAAAGTATTTCTATTCTTTAAAGTTAAATTAAATTTTCTATTATAATTACTATTAATGCTGATATAAGAATGTGATTGATT